>NC_137218.1:20582422-20617422 GCF_949987685.1 Ammodytes marinus | reverse complement strand
ATCTTGCAACCCGTACCACATAGTGCTATTTAACATTTTATATGTTAAGACCAGATAAAGGTAAAAAAAGTCACTAATATAAAATTGTTTTACTGTAACTTAAACTGGCACGTAAACTTCATGGTTTAAGACCAATATCGGCTCTAAATATGTCTTTTTGAGTTATCAAACACACTTTAAAAGCATAGTCTATTTAAGATTCATTATTTAAAGGAGAACTATTACACCATCCTAGCAGCTCTGTGAAGCTGTATTTGGGCACAGTGATGCTTTAAGCTAAATGCAAATGCCCTTGTGCTAATATGCTTACAGTGACAATATTAACATAGTGATGTTGCAGCCGTGTTAGTTTAGCATGTTCGCGTGCTTAAACTCGGTTATTAGCACACGACACAAAATACAGCAAAGGATGATGGGAATTCCATTAATTTTGCACCTATTTAACCAAGGACAAATTCAAACACTGAGCTGCTACTAGAACATTTGATAGCAGTCTTTCCAATAGATGTCCAGACAGTTCACTAAAAAAAAAACATTGACAGTAGAGAAACAGTCAGGGGATCACTAAACTAAAATGATAATAATAAGAATGTGTTGTCTGGGGAACATGAATCTACTGTGTACTTGTTTTTGCCATTTGATCTGTTAGATATTTCGGTAACACTTTAGTTCGATAGTCCACAGTTGACACTCAACAAGCCATCAGTTGATACGCAGTTGCATGTCAACAGTGAATGAGTTTACATATCTCAACAGATACGTAACATGAATTCAACTAACTGTATGTTAACTATAAGTTGCACTATTAGTAGATGATTAGTTGATATTCAACAGAGCTTGTTCAACAGATAAAAAAACAAGGATTCAACTAACTGTCTGTTAACTATAGGTTTCACTATTAGTAGATGTTTAGTTGATATTCAACAGTGAGTAAGTTGATACATATTTAGAATGCATTCAACTGTCAGTTAACTATAAGTTGCATATTTAGTAGATGTTGTTTTGTACACGTAGCATTCATTCAACTAACTGTCAGTTAACTATTAGTTGCATTATTAGTAGATGGTTAGTTGATATTAAACAGTGAGTTAGTTGATACTTAACAAAGCTTGTCATCAAATATGTAACATGCATTCAACCAAGTGTTAGTTAACTATACGATCATTTTATTTTGTTAATTTATTTTTACAAATAGTCTGCAACAGACATTGTACTTTTTATTACATGTTCTTTACAAATATTCAACTATCAGTTGAGTGTCAACTTCTAGTAAGTTGACTATCAACTGCTGTTATCAACCAATTCTCAACTTACGTTTCATATGGATCAACTTTCCCCCACTCACAAGGAACACATCTAATGAATGAACATTCAACCCTCTGTTGATCATATATGTTCATTGTAAAATAAAGATGAGAATGTTTTATCAATCAATAGGCACCCTGTGTAGGTGACTACCTGTTGATTGTCATATGCCTGTCGACAAACTATCAGTCAATATTCAACTTAGCATAAGTAGACAGGTCTTGGGACTGTCAAATTAAAGTGAAAACAGTTTAGTGTCTACACACTATTAACAGAGCAAAACAGAGAAAATAGTTGATTCTCAACAAACTATCAGTCGACGTTCAACGAAGCATTAGTAGAGAGGTCTTAGGACTGTCAAATTAAAGTGAAAACAGTTTAGTGTCTGTAGACACTCTACAAACTAGTAACAGTAGAAAATAGAGACAAGTTTTGCTCAACTGATGAGTAACACTGGATGACCCCAAAGTAAAGTTAAAAAATATATAGGCAGCATATCTGAACAGGAAAGAACATTTATTTGAAGTAAATTTAACTTTTTTCAGTAGTTACACAACATGTAGGTACACAGCAAGTACCATCAATACCTCTAAAAAAGACAATAAAACTAATGCATGTATTTATTTAGGTGTCACTTAGGCAATTGTTTAACGACAGATCGTCCAAAAATTGACATTCAAAAAGCTCAGTAAAGTGTACCATAACACCCAGTACCACTAGTTATGATACTGAGCAAACATATGTAATATATAACATCAGTTCTCATGAAACGCTTTGTTATGGTAAGAAAAAGATATATAATTTTGTTATGGACCAGAATATCTGAAGCTCCTAGTAGTTCGGGAGAAAATGGATTAACAGCAATGGTGAAACAAGACACACTGATTCAGCAGTTAGGTTGGACAAGTAAATGTAAAATACTTATTTTCTACTCTCTCTTCCTTGAAGTGTATGTCATTGTTGATTCTCAGTAAAACATAAAAAAACACAACAGTGCCATTTTTTTCATTATGGACTCAAGATAAAACAACTTAATTATCACTCTCCTGTGACCAACCACTAGTTTAACCTGGTCCTGCCACTGTTATTTGAATGAGCACATTTGAATAATTTTTCGCTCTCTTTAGATCCAGTTGTTGGGTTACTAGCCACTCCAGGCCTGCTGTACTCCTCTTCAATTGAAGCAGTCGGGCTGAAGAATCCAGGAATCTTGTCCTATCACCCAGTTGATGAACATAGAAAGAAATGATCTGAGAATTACCACAAAATAGTTCAAATGCATTTTGATTTCCTTTATCTAAATCATTATAGCATTGTGGTTCCACATTAAAACACATAATGCTTTATATTGCTTTAATAAAATACATTTGGTACCCTAATCAAATAAAATTCTCACTGAACCTTGTACAGATTGAAATTATTTTTTAAGTAAAGAAACATGTAATCTCTATGACCATTATACACAACACCACATGCATAGACTCAGTTTTTGCTCACTTTAGACTGAAATAGCAATGTGCACTTTGAATGTGGAACATGCAAACATTTATTCAAATACAGTTTAGTGTCTATAAACACACTTTATTTAGACAGATACTTGTGAAGCTAGGCAGCGCTAGGCTCATGCTAACGTTGCTAATATAGCTAGCGCGCTAGGCGCGGCGCTAATGCTAACGTGGCTATGCTAGCGGGAGGCCGCGTCGCTAATATATATGACATTATTCTTACATACACAAAACGATATCTCACAAATACCTCAGTTAACTCACCAATTATTCCCTTTGGCTAATAGCAGCATACTTGTGACCACCACGGGTCTTCAGTGTGAGATGGATTGGTTGGTCAAGCGGTCTTTAGCCTATAGCTGCTGCTTTTACTGACCAGACACACAACCTTCTCTTTAGCTGCCAGTAAAGAACGAGAGCTCTCGCTTAAACAGCCCTTACCAACCAAGCTGGGGGAGTTCAAGTGCTTGAAAAAAGTGGGAAATCGTAATGTCGATACAGTTAGAAATGAAATATGTTTCCTAAATAAAGTCTCTCCAAACATATTTTCACCTTCCCAAAGTTTAAAATACACATTAATAGATCAATATATATTTTTTTCATATAATTTCTGCTCACAATGTTATCAATAATGTCCTACAGGTTATAGTTGTTATTTATCAGTAACCACTATACATTCTCATTGTATTGCACACCACTCTATGTAGGCCTATTTAGGTCCTCTAATCTTGAGAGGTTTATACAGCCATTGCTGATATTAACAATTATATAAAAAAACATAGATACATCTATAAATATGTATTTAAACTTTGGGAAGGTGATAATATGTTTGGAGTCTGGATTTTCGAATATTATCGACATTACGATTACCCACCTTTTTCAAGCACTTGAACTGCCCCAGCGTGGTTAGGGCTTTTTCGAGACAGAGAGGGCTCGTTTTACTGACCTGGGCAGCTAAAAAATGGATGTGTGCCTGGACAGTAAAGCTATGTGCTAAAAGCCAGCTTGACCAACCCATCCATTTCACACTGAAGACCCGTGGTGGTCACAAGTATGCTGCCATTGGCCAAAAGGAATAATTAGTGAGTTAACTGAGGTATTTGTGAGATATCGTTTTGTGTATGTAAGAATAATGTCATATATATTAGCGACGCGGCCTCCCGCTAGCATAGCCACGTTAGCATTAGCGCCGCGCCTAGCGCGCTAGCTATATTAGCAACGTTAGCATGAGCCTAGCGCTGCCTAGCTTCACAAGTATCTGTCTAAATAAAGTGTGTTTATAGACACTAAACTGTATTTGAATAAATGTTTGCATGTTCCACATTCAAAGTGCACATTGCTATTTCAGTCTAAAGTGAGCAAAAACTGAGTCTATGCATGTGGTGTTGTGTAATGGTCATAGAGATTACATGTTTCTTTAATTAAAAAATAATTTCAATCTGTAGAAGGTTCAGTGAGAATTTTATTTGATTAGGGTACCAAATGTATTTTATTAAAGCAATATAAAGCATTATGTGTTTTAATGTGGAACCACAATGCTATAATGATTTAGATAAAGGAAATCAAAATGCATTTGAACTATTTTGTGGTAATTCTCAGATCATTTCTTTCTATGTTCATCAACTGGGTGATAGGACAAGATTCCTGGATTCTTCAGCCCGACTGCTTCAATTGAAGAGGAGTACAGCAGGCCTGGAGTGGCTAGTAACCCAACAACTGGATCTAAAGAGAGCGAAAAATTATTCAAATGTGCTCATTCAAATAACAGTGGCAGGACCAGGTTAAACTAGTGGTTGGTCACAGGAGAGTGATAATTAAGTTGTTTTATCTTGAGTCCATAATGAAAAAAATGGCACTGTTGTGTTTTTTTATGTTTTACTGAGAATCAACAATGACATACACTTCAAGGAAGAGAGAGTAGAAAATAAGTATTTTACATTTACTTGTCCAACCTAACTGCTGAATCAGTGTGTCTTGTTTCACCATTGCTGTTAATCCATTTTCTCCCGAACTACTAGGAGCTTCAGATATTCTGGTCCATAACAAAATTATATATCTTTTTCTTACCATAACAAAGCGTTTCATGAGAACTGATGTTATATATTACATATGTTTGCTCAGTATCATAACTAGTGGTACTGGGTGTTATGGTACACTTTACTGAGCTTTTTGAATGTCAATTTTTGGACGATCTGTTGTTAAACAATTGCCTAAGTGACACCTAAATAAATACATGCATTAGTTTTATTGTCTTTTTTAGAGGTATTGATGGTACTTGCTGTGTACCTACATGTTGTGTAACTACTGAAAAAAGTTAAATTTACTTCAAATAAATGTTCTTTCCTGTTCAGATATGCTGCCTATATATTTTTTAACTTTACTTTGGGGTCATCCAGTGTTACTCATCAGTTGAGCAAAACTTGTCTCTATTTTCTACTGTTACTAGTTTGTAGAGTGTCTACAGACACTAAACTGTTTTCACTTTAATTTGACAGTCCTAAGACCTCTCTACTAATGCTTCGTTGAACGTCGACTGATAGTTTGTTGAGAATCAACTATTTTCTCTGTTTTGCTCTGTTAATAGTGTGTAGACACTAAACTGTTTTCACTTTAATTTGACAGTCCCAAGACCTGTCTACTTATGCTAAGTTGAATATTGACTGATAGTTTGTCGACAGGCATATGACAATCAACAGGTAGTCACCTACACAGGGTGCCTATTGATTGATAAAACATTCTCATCTTTATTTTACAATGAACATATATGATCAACAGAGGGTTGAATGTTCATTCATTAGATGTGTTCCTTGTGAGTGGGGGAAAGTTGATCCATATGAAACGTAAGTTGAGAATTGGTTGATAACAGCAGTTGATAGTCAACTTACTAGAAGTTGACACTCAACTGATAGTTGAATATTTGTAAAGAACATGTAATAAAAAGTACAATGTCTGTTGCAGACTATTTGTAAAAATAAATTAACAAAATAAAATGATCGTATAGTTAACTAACACTTGGTTGAATGCATGTTACATATTTGATGACAAGCTTTGTTAAGTATCAACTAACTCACTGTTTAATATCAACTAACCATCTACTAATAATGCAACTAATAGTTAACTGACAGTTAGTTGAATGAATGCTACGTGTACAAAACAACATCTACTAAATATGCAACTTATAGTTAACTGACAGTTGAATGCATTCTAAATATGTATCAACTTACTCACTGTTGAATATCAACTAAACATCTACTAATAGTGAAACCTATAGTTAACAGACAGTTAGTTGAATCCTTGTTTTTTTATCTGTTGAACAAGCTCTGTTGAATATCAACTAATCATCTACTAATAGTGCAACTTATAGTTAACATACAGTTAGTTGAATTCATGTTACGTATCTGTTGAGATATGTAAACTCATTCACTGTTGACATGCAACTGTGTATCAACTGATTGCTTGTTGAGTGTCAACTGTGGACTATCGAACTAAAGTGTTACCGATATTTCTTTAGAAAAGTTAAAGATTTAAACCTGCTGTTGGTGCTACAGGACAGGCCAAGGGCTAAACAAAGTCAATACAATTCATCCTCAAAGGCATTTCGTGACCATCCATTCAGTAGTTGAGATATTTCAGTCAAAATCCAATAAGTAGCATTAAGGGCAAACATAACACAAAAGTGACCCGTCTAGTTTGTGTCCTTGAACAGTTCTGCTTTTTATTTTATAGTATTTTTTTTATTTTCTTAATATCTCTAAATTGTTTATTCTGTTCAGAGTAAAAGGCTGGAGTCTATTCCAGTACACATTGGGTGACATTCACTCCGGACAGGTCGTCAGTCTTTCACATGGGAGGATAACACATCACATGGGTTGACAAAACACATTCACACCTACTGGCAATTTAGAGTTTCCAATACAGCTCACCCGCATGTCTTTGGACTGTAGGAGGAAAGCAGAGTGACCCAGCGGAGAGCCACCAGATACAGGGAAGACATGCAAACTCAATCTGAGCCCCGCCACCTTTCCTGATGTTGTGACAGTGTTTACCACTTAGTGCTTGTGCTGCCCTTCAGACTTTTTCACATGGCTTGCCCCTTTTCAATTTCACTCATGAATTTCAATATACAGGGACATTTCAATAGAAACATTTTTATTTTTTTAATGTAGCCTTGGGTTCAGATGATTTGGAAAAAAAAATGTAAGGTGCTGTGTGGGGGCTCAAGACAAGCAGTGTGTCAGTCAGTCTGAAGGACGACTCCTCTGCTGCTGTGTTGATTAGACTATCTGCTGAAAACACTTTGAATGCAGCTGTGTTTACGCACATCACTGCTGCCAGGAACATTTGAAATGCATGTACATTTACTGACGTTGATCTTCACTATGGAAATGGCAATTATAACTGACAGTGGAATGATTTGATATTTTTATACAAAATAAGAAAAAAAAAGGCGACAGAAACCATTCCTTTCACTGTGACTGCATGTTTGATGATGGAATGGGCAACATTTCGCTCATCCAGGGTTAGCTTATCTCAAACACTGGTAGTCAAGGGTATAGCGTTAGCCGGAAAGAGTGAGGTAAAATAGCTACACATTAAACATTTTGAACTATTGATATAAAGTACGGTAGCTCAACATTGACTGTACTGTACTGTATTTGTTCAACATGTCTGATTGATAGTTGGTAATGACACTATGCTCTGTTATAGTGAAAAGCAGGTAGACTCCACAAGTAATACTGTGAGCCAGGCAATAATTTGCCCTGGGACTGGACGCTCCAGTGGGTGTGTTGTTCTACAGTGTCTCATCAATTACATTCCCTGAGAGGAAACACCCGGCTGTTTTCTCTTTTCTTCCGATGCCGGGGTTAATGGCTCTTTTCTCAAATGCCTCTTGCAAGCCAGTAATTGGAGCAACTTAACAATCGTAAGTGTGCAGTCTTTGAGCACAGGCTGAATATGGCTTTATTGAGGATGAAAAAAAAAACTAACTTCCGTTGATTGACCCATTTTCACTCCTCCTTTTTTTTCTTCTTTTCACAGCTCCTAGCCTTTTTGGTTTGAGTACTTCACATTTGAGAAAAAAATATTATGATGAGTAGAACATATTGTCACACGGTATGTCTGGTTTCTTTATACTTGCATTTGAAAGCATCTGGTGCTCACCTAGAAGATTAGAGGATGTAATAATTAGCTGTAAAAGGAAAAAATACATGTTGATTTGTTTTGACATTTCTAGAACTTTAGTTTTTTTTTCATCCAGGCATTTGGCTGCCTGTGCAGATCAAGTAAGATTTCAAGTTTCAAGTTAATGAATAATCTTTGCATTTTAATTGTGAGTTGGAAAAAAAAGCTAGTCTGTGAAAGCAAACTGGGTATGACTTGTCTGCGTGAGTCTGTTTTTTATGCGGTGGCACCCATGTTGGTTGATTTTTCCTTTATCCAGAAGACGATTAAGACAGGATTGTCAGTTCCCATACGCCTTGTACCTAGAGAATATGTGTTGGCATCCATGTCCGAGCTCACATCTGTCAGTCATTTATAACATCTTACTCTCATGACCTTTCTTCTTTACTGATATGTGACTGCATGCACTGTAGTACTTGTTTCTTTTTCCCCTCCTGCTCATCTGACCACAGACAAATGGCTTTGGCGTCATATGCAGATCAGACAGTAAAAGTCAGTGCAGACTGGCTCCAGTGTGTCAGCAAGAGACAAGTGCTGCACTTCATACTGCAGAGTCAGCCTCTCACAGCCAGCACTCATTTTTTTTGTACCTTGATTTAGAGGGTTATTACATTGCACTGCACAAGGAAAAAATAACCATCCCTGTTCTGTGAGGCCGTATTTCATCAGGGGGGAGGGGGGGGGGGCTTGAAGTGATGAGTGATGGCATGTCACTTAGAACTCTGATTGACAGGTTATGAATGTATGGGCTAATATGAGAGATGAAATATGGGACTAGAAAATCAAACGGGTTATAGAGCCTCCTTCATATACGTAGCATCTGAGCAAACTGCATTGGTACACAAAATACAGTAGGCTATGTAGTGTGTGTCTGTTTGTAGATTTTTTTAGGTAAACCCAATGCAAAGAGAGAAAGAAAAGGATAAAGAAAGGCAGCTGATACATCATAGTGATAGTGTATTTGTACAATAACAACGGCTCAGTTGTGTACTGACAGGTGCTGGTACACCTGTATAATATTGAGACAGACTTGACTTTCCAAGGATCAGGTATATTTTTATTGTTATATTGCAGTCATCTTAAGCGAGACCAAAAGGGTGTGTGACAAGTAATTATTATAAAAATGGTAATATTGCAACATGTTTCACTTTATCTTTTCTTGTTTACTACATCTGTAGTCCTGCTAAATCATTACCTTTTACTAACTGCTGGTTCCAACATAAAAACACCATTTCACCAAATTAAAGACATTTTTTAAAAATTGGTTTAATAAGCCACTCCTATTTTTTCTTAAGTTTGAGTTCTTCATATGCAGGCACATGCAACAGTTAGGGTTGTTATTTTACAGTTTTGGTGTGAGATTGCATCAGAACCAGTCACATTTCCTATAAAATGCTGTATGATGCAACACAAAGACATTGCTGTTTGCCGCTGTTTCCCTGCAGGACCCACAGACCCACAGCTTATCATGTCTAATAGTGAGCGTGGGGCCAGTCTGATGGCTTTAGCCCACTTGGCAGCCTGGTGGCTGTTGCTCATTTGTCCCCAAGCCAGTGTGAGCACATCACCGAATCTGGACCAGGATTAAAAGACCTAATGCTAACAGCTGGGCTGAGATTAGCCATGTCAGTATTTACAGTTATTTTGACAACCAGTGCACCACACACTCTGCTCAAATAAAGAACTGATGTGATTGAATGCCTAGTAATCTGTTTTATTTTACTTTTGACTCTGGCTTTAGTTTCCCTTATGAAAAGCAATGCATACACTGTGTCTCTAAAGGAGGGTCAATTGAGGAGGAAAATACAGTAGTGTGGTGAAGACAGGAGTAGATTGTTATTGAGAAGAATGATGGTTGGTATCTATACTGAGGTATGTGGATAAACAGAACAGTGAAGAGTTGGAAGAAGCCTTCCCCTTTGTATCATATAAATGGTGTGGTGTGTGTGTGTGTGTGAAAAGAAATAGAGAGGAAGACTGACGGAGGGTGACGAGAGAGATGATTAACTTGAAACATGAATGTCTGCGGCATAAAGATGTTGATGGATTGAGCAGTTGTATCTCGTGTGTGTGTGTGTGTGTTAGAGAAAGAGAGAGAGAGAAAGAGAAAGAGAAAGAGAGAGATGCTATATGCGATTGTGTTTGAAGACGTACCTCCCTCTGTGTGTGTCAGTGTGCATACCTTTACCGGCGAGCGCATGAATATGCATGTGTGTGCGTTACCCGGCAAGGGACGTGCTACCTCCTCGGAGACTGATCACCCCATGATGGGCGATCACTGGAAGATCTGATTTTCCACACTCGTTTGTCTATGGAAATGTCATATATGAAAAAATGTATGCCATTTTCTAAAGTGGCACCGCAGTCTCTCTTCTGATAGATAGCGAGAGTTTTGATCTGCCAAGACGCTTCGTGTGATGGAAGAGGTAGAAAGAGATGGTAAGAAGGTGTTGGCACCAACAGCTGGCTTCCCCCTCTACACTGTATATGTGCACACGATCTGAGCTGGATTGGCCTTTGGTTCACAGGGGTGGTGTGCATGGATGTGATTAACAGAGATTTGGGGTGAATTATCTTCTAAGCCGCTCAGTGGAGCATCGGGGCTGGGGGCTGGGGGTGCAGATGGGAGGGGTCCTGTGTTACTGATACAAATACCTGGATAACTGGATAGTCTTTTATGGCTTTTAAATTGCTTAACTAGGACAAAATATATCAGCACCATGGATTTGCAATCTGTAGCTCTCACTGATGTCGAGTAAATAAGTGATAAGAAATAGCGGTGCCGAATATTATTCTCAAAAATTCCAGTATTGGTTGGATTCTGACCTTTTCGTGATACCAGTCTATGTCAGTCCTGTTTGTCACACATGGTGGTAGGGCGTGGGTGGCGGGAGATTATGTACGTGCCTATACCCTGTAGTGTCAACCTCCAGGTCAAATGAGCCTTGTGGACATCACCCATGCATGACGAGTTCAGTACATTTTTACTCATTTAGAGATCAAAGGTCAAATCAGCGCAATCAAAGCCACAAAGCGTGCCATATTTTATCAGCGAACGTCGTAGCATGACATTACCATATTAATTAGTTTCCCATTGTGCTGAATGCCAGCAGTGGTAGGGGGTGGTGTGCCCTGTTCCGTAGCTCCGAGCATTTATTCGAATGCGTTCATACATATCTATATCCTATCCAAACATGCACATATTGCGGCCCATCTGTATGTACCCAAGCAAAAGAGGATATATAGCCGGGGTGTTGCGGTAAACACAGCTTAGCTCCACCATTTCTGGTGGCCATAGTGATATGTGTTTGATCACACTGGATGGTGTTGTAGACCAACAGATTATGGCTGCTGATTTTTGCTTTTTCTCCAATATCACTTTCCTCCATTAGATTTCACAAGAGCAATGCAATTGGGAAATATGATATGACCTACTATAGTGCATATATATATATATATATATATATATACAGGGGAAATTTAAAAGACATCATCACGCGAGGACCTATAGAGCAGAGCAAAAGTGGTTGCTAGAATTGTAGGAAAGACTTAGAAAAACAGATTATAAACCTTTTGAACCTCTTCAGTGGGCAGTCCGTGAGAGAGAACGCATTTAGCTTTTGTTTATCCAGTTCATTCTATTGTGAGGATGACGGTGAGGGTGACTGTGGAACACACAGCAGCGTGCATAATTTCAGCTAGAGAAGAGAACGAGAGCATGTAAGAAAAGCTCTCTCTCTCCCTGGGTGGCCCGCTGCTTTAGTGAAACAAGGCGGATAAAAGGCTAGATCCTGATCCCTGACTCATTTTACAGCTCATGGTGTACATCTCCGCAATATTGCTGCAAGGGTCTGTGATATCCATGGTCTTTGAGAGGGAGAAACAATGGTCTTTTTCTATGTTTTTGCTTCTTTTCCTCTCTCCTTTCTATTCATATTTCTCCAGTGAGAACCAGAGCAGTGTCGAAAGGTTTATGAACACGGGTCATACGCGCCTCCCAGCGTATAATCAGATGTGAGAAAAAAAATGTGTTTTCTAAATAATCAAGATGAACATTTCAATTAATGAGAAGGACTTCTGCATTTTTAAATACAGAATCATGAACTATAAGGTCACGTACAGATGTTTGCATAATGCCGTGCACACATACATTATGTGCATCTGGATTTTTTACAGGTGTAAGCAGATGAGATAGTCTGGGGGAGCAGGAAAGAGCATATTTGCATAGGTTAGTCTGAGAGATAGAGGAATGTGTTCCAGTGAAGTGAATGCATGGAGACAGGAGTAATTAATTATAGATGTGGAAATGTGGTCTGAGGGAATGCTGTTACTGTAACTAGAGGCATCGCAAGTGAGGGATGTGGGGATGGAGATGTGGGGGGAAGGCGTGGGGGATGGGAGAAGAACCCTCCTCCCGTACCATCCACAACTTCAATTTACATTACATGACGAGAGAATGGAGGTTAATTAAACATGACAATGCTAGGGCGTTTATTGTTAACCCTTCACGGCCGTCGACTGGCTCCTAACTCAAAGGCCAAAGAATGCATAACAAAAATATAAATTAGTCTACCCCAAAGTGTAAATTCAAATTTGTGGAACGTGAGGTTAACTAAGGGTACAATGGGCCCCCATGGTTGTGTTTGGTACGAATTTAGGTGGGAAGAAATTAATTAAAGGAGAATAATTCTAAAGGAAACGGTGGTGAAACGGCATTAACCTCTGAAATATCCCTCTGTTAGCTTTAGTCAAAACAAGTTTGTAGAAACTAAACTGCATCTAAAAGTCTGCTAAATTGTGTGTCGCCGGAGGCAAGCCTACTTTTCACCGCAAATCTATTTCCAACCTTCATATTGATGGTAATTGGACTCGGCACTAATGATGTCAAAAAAAGCGAAGCGGTGCTAGGTTTTCTGGCTGCCTGCTTATAATTTTGGAGACTGCTGACTTTGGTTACCATGGGGCTCCTGGTCTAGCGCTGCGTTTGCGATTAGATTTGATGTTGAGTTTCTGGAAATGAACTTCCATTCATATTTGGTCTTGCGGATATTAAAGTTTGAATAAGATAAGGGAAATTGTCACCCACACGTACAGTACATACATACATATACTGTATATATACTGTATACATACACACTTGAGCAGGGGTCAATAGTACAATATCAAGTTGGAAAATGTATTCTTATTACAATGAGACTTGAATCACCTCCCTCTTTCTACTAAACCAATGCTAATTTTCATTATGTGTCCATATGTTTGTCTCTATAAATATATTTTCCAGACCCAAATTACATGTTCTCAATTGAAATGTTTTCTGTTCGCTGGGTACTTTATTCCCTTGGAAAGCGGGGCCTTGATTTTCTCCTGCTGTGTCCTGCCTTTGTGAGTGTAGCATTATAATAGGTAATGTACGTCTGTGCCGGGCTCATGGCCTCGGGGGACATTGTGTAAACGCTCCTCATCTCCCCGCTGATCCTAGTCCTGACTGATTGCTGATGACTTTTTCAGGGCACAGACATGTTAAGTTGTTTATTTATTCAAAAAATCCCCAATGCAAATAGCCTCTCTCCACTCTAAATTTTTCCCTCCCTCCCCCTCCCTGTTTGTGTGTCGGCATATCTGTCTTTGTTTCTGCGTCTGCCCCTTGAACGGGGACGATATGTTCCAGTCATCAGCAAAGTTTGTGATATAAGAACAGGGCAGCTGTTTTTTTTTTTGTTTACGCTTGTACATGCGTCAGTTTGCGTATCATGCATGTGACAGATGTGGGGACATCCTTGACCGCTGTTGTGAAAAGCGACACATCCCTACAGGCTATCGCGTCCAAAAAGAATGTTCAGCATACTCAGAACTAAAATTTAGCACACCACTGTCACAAGAAATCTTCTCAGCTGTTGTAATGCATTTCCTGACACTGGATCACTAACTGTACAAACCTGTACAAGAGTGTTATGGTTATTTTAGCAGCACCATATCTGACATTAGGTCCAGGCAAATTGCATATGCAGAGGAAAAAGTAGCTATTTAACAATGTATAGGAAAAAAACACCACCTGGTTGCTGCTTAAACCTGCTATGTAGCAGGCTTTGTCCTCAAACAGCACATATTTCCGTCAGTACCGCTGTGATTCCCGCATGGAGATAAGAGCCATCTGCTTTAAGATGTTAGTGTCATCATCTTTCCCCTATACTCATAAACAATTCTGTTTCTTTTTGCCTCTTTAGTATTGCTGAACAGAACTTCCGAAGCATTTCTCACTCTGAGTGGAGCTGTAAGGTGTGAGGTGATATATTCTCCCACTACACCAGCTGGCTGCTTGTACAGGAAATGCACAAGCAAACAAGCAGATCTCTACCAAATAAACCAAATGCTGCGCGACTTAATTGGGATGCAATTGTGTCACCTATCACCATCTGTCTGTCACACCTTGTTTATTTGCACCTTTTTGTGTTAGGAAGTGAATAGATGTCTTGGTTCAATTTGTTTGTGTTCTGAACTGACTCAATTATAGTGCTAAATGAATAGGTCAAAGACAATTCAACTCCTTAATTACATTGGATCTCGCGTCTTGGATTTATTTTTTTTGATTTGGTTACATTGCACTTACTCGTACACATATTGAGGCTTGTACATAACAGACTAGACAACAAACTGGAGGAGGAAATATAATACGGATACATAATGTAATAATAATATAAAGAATCCTGGTTGTTGCTAATCTTAACCTTGATGTCAATGAAGCTCAAACAGTCACATTAGAGCTATCATTAAAACACAGCTGTTTACCAGGTATACAGACTTAACTTGAGCCTTTCTGCCTTTGAGTCACGAAAATGTATCGAATAATAATTATATGTAACCAACAAACTATATATTTCAGCCTCGTGGTTGCAATAGAGAAAATGCCAAAGTCAGTAATAGGATTCCCACTCTAGGGACAGTGAACAGTGTTACAGATATTCAAGACTGCAAACATAACACAAAGCATTTTTACTTTATTTTTTCTTGCCATAACTGTGTGATGCGATACCACTCAGACAGTAACACTGGCTTGCATCCTTAAAGGGGAGACACTGCAGTGTAAGCGGATGCACGCCCTAATGGATGCACAAGACATTAAGTGTACCAGAGAAGACAATAAAGGCATCGTCTGGTAAATGCACTGCAATGTTTTGAAACGTCGCCCACTGCAAAAGGAATAAACAGGCTGCTGTAAATCCACGTGGTATTTGTCACCAAATGGAGTAGATATTCAACTACTGAATCATTTGGGGGAGCTTGCGAGCTGAGCAGCATGCATCACGCTTTCAAGTGGGATCTTCGCGGATTTGGTGATGCGGTGGAATGGTGAAATTAAATTGACTTATATGCCTCTGGCTTAAGAGCATCTCGAGAAATCACCATGCTGCGATGGAATCTTAACATCTAAAACATTACAACAACCAAATAACCTGCTCCCTGTTCGTAATGAGTCCCCTCTATGGTTATTTGCATTCAAATGCCTCCACCTTGTCACATATTTTTCTACCACCCGTTGTGCCATGAAATGAAAACCCATTTACAAATCATTCTCCTTCTGATTTGATAAATCAAACTGGTGAAATGAGTGAGTCTCCCAAAATGGTTTGTTTGAATAATTGAGCAGTACTCAATCAGGCGACATTAGGCAGTGGTGGTGGCGGCCCCGCTGTCTGAAATAATTACCACCCAACAACAGACTACACATGGGTGCTGCCCCCGCAGGGGCTCCACATTTGAGACCGATAGATTAGAACAACACCACCCCCCACCACACATATCTCACATGCTTTCATGGACACACACAGCACCTACAATACAGAAACCTGCAGAGAAAACAGGAAGGGAAGAGTCAGAGATGTCACTGCGGTGGGGTATTGTGTTATGTCGGGATTGAATAAATCAAAACCAAAGACCCCCACCCCCCCCCCCATACCCTTTCAAATTTTCAGTAGCCCATTACCAAGAGAATGTATATAATAAGTTATTCACTTCCAATTTATTCAGACATGTTTTATTATGTACACCATCAATCATAAAACAAATGAAAACCCAATTTATTCTAGTAATGTTAGTGTTATATGCAAGCTGGAAGTGCCCTCTGAAATTGCGACAATAAGCAAAATGTTTAAGGGAAATGAAGAATGTTGGGACTTGAATTAGGTTGATATACTGGCTAATGGCTCATACCTTATTAACAGTATACCTTTTGCAGACCACATTTTATTATTCATCTCCTTCATTAGCATAAGTTGTCTTTTTAGATTTAGTCCGTCCATGTACATTAATGTCTAGCTCTCAGCACCATTTAATATGACAAAGTACCTATAATATGTCTTTCTTTTGTGTTATTGGAATTTGACTTCATGTCTTGGAACTATCCAGTCCAGTCTTTCCTGTGCGTCTTGGTTTCACAGTCCGTCCTGTGACAAGCGTTGCTGTTAAGAGAGGCATCTTTATTGTGACAACACAGGAACAGGAAGGTGAATGTGATAGTGGATGAGTGCAGTGATGTTGTTGTCCATGCAAAGGGTCACAAAGCGTGGTGTGTACCAACATGTGACAGGCAGCAAGGCATATGTCTGTGCCAAAGTAGTGTCTGCAACTGAGACTCATGTACTCCGGCTCCGCTGGACGTGATTGACAGCTGGGCCAAAGGGCCTTTGGCTCCTTCCTGATTTTCTTTTTCACTAGAGGTGTCCTCTGGGACTTGGAATCCATGCTACAGTATATCAGCAGAACAGCTTTCGGCTGTAACGAGGATGAAAAACAAACTGAACGCCAAGCCATTTTTTTTTTCTAACTTCATTTCAGTTATGCACCATGCATTTGATTTACATACGACATTTCCTCGAAAACCAGTCACAACTCAGACAACCATGCTGGTGTACTGTGTATGAATGGGTTCATTAAAAAGAGAAAATGGCCTAGATATGTATTTAACTGTTGTTATCAACATGCAGCACGTGTAGATTAAAATGAGGTTAACTTAGGTTAGATGCTTATTAATTAGTCATGCATTATTTTATTTTATGTCGGTGTCTAGATTGTTTTCACCCAAGACACACACTATAAATAAAATATGTATATGTAATATTTAGCAATATATGAGGTGTTGATGCAAAGCAGCCACAATTGATTGCCGGAATTTAAATAATGATCTCTATTGATATGCTTAATTATATTGATGGCTTTTAGTACAGTCATTCCTGAACCAACTTAAAGCTGTGCAGCCTTTCAATTGGTATTCCTTTTCCGGAAAAAAACAGTTGTGACAGAATTGGGAAGTTTTGAAGCTGTAACCTTTTAACTCAGCAGCAGCTAGATCTCACAGAACTTCTGTTCAGAATCCATGAGTATGGCTTTTGCAGGCATTGCTCGACACTTCTTGATGTTCTTGCTCCTTTGATCCCACAAAATCGAGTACAGACATCACTGCCAGGGATACATTAAAAAGCTTGTCCAACAGTGGCAGAATGCCAAATGAAACAGCTCACAAATGGAATTCTAATGTGTAAGGTGTACGTTCAAGATAAATAGAAAAAAAATCAGTTTTTGGCATAATCACCATTCGTCTTTCAAGTTGCTGTCATAATGTCAAGCTTTTTTTTTGTATTTTAGAGTTATGAATTTTCCCATCTCTAAAAGTATGCAGAACTTTCTATTTATTTTTTAGTAGGGCACACTACTGTATAACCCTCTAACAGGAGCATCTACAGTGGCATGTGCTGCCTTTAATGATATATTTTGAAACCATTTTAGCCCTGGTCGTCAATGAAGACCTTGCACCTGTTCTCTAGTCATTTTGTAAAGCCTCATGAATGAGTGTTTGATTCAGTCAATATCCGTGGTCCATTTTGTGTGTGAGCAGCAGCCTCTTTTTATGAAACCAAGGTCTCACCCTGTGTCTGCCACACTGCTGTTTTCATCTGAGGCTTCAGAAGAAAATATTGGCCTCTGCCAAACATGGCAAATATTGTATCCAAGTTGCTTTACTTTTATGACTCTCACGCGCACATGTAATATTCTACATATCCATAAAAATGATTTATGAGCATTATTAGGCAGCAAGAAAACAAGTGTTCACTCAGCTTAAAACTCATGTTTTCACACTGAGATTAGCTCTCTTATGGTATTGCATTTAACATTTGGTTGCAACATTCTCCGTGGCTATTCAAGGTTCCCAGAGGATCAATGGTAATGATTTGGCGACCATCTGAGTTTACCTCTAGCGCATTAATACATTTTTATTGCTAATACTGTGCTTGCACACAAGAAACCTTAATGGACTCAGCTCATTCATACTCCCCAGAGGATGAACCTAGTATGGTTGCATTATTGACTTATTATAAAGTGGACTCAAGCAAAAGCCTCAGGCCTGAATTTTTCTGCAACCACAGTGTGGGTTTACACTGGTGTTTAATGTGTGTAATGGGCTTAAAAGCGGTATCAGTAGTAATTTTCCCCCCATTCAACACTCTTGCTTTGTAAGTTTGTTTTGGAAGTCACTATAGGGCTGTTTTAATTTTTAATGCTTGATCTTTCAGTTATTGTTCTAGACCTTCATTTTTTTCTTGCTAGTTATTCTTACCCGTGTATATTGTGCTGTAAATCCTAACTGGATTTACACCTTCTAACATTTATCTGCGGAGATCAAAGAATGAGCCTGTAACACCCTGGAGGAGGGGGGGGGGAGGGGTACAGCTATATTATTAAAGACTGGAAGATTGCTCATTCTTGCGAGGCTGTCCACTTGATAGAATTGTCTTTGGACTTTCAAATTAAAGAACGGTGTCAGAGGTCGGTATGGCGAGGGGGCGGCTGTAGCCTCAGAGCCAATATCTGGTTCCCATAATGGAATCTGATGAAACTTCAAACTAATCAAGTGAGTGAGCTACAGTTTAAGTAACAAAGCCCCCTTCTCCCTGCATGGTGTCTTGCAGTGCTGCGCGATGACTTCAGACAGAACCCAGTGGACATGGTGGTGTCGGTCGGGGAGACGGCCAGTCTGGAGTGTCAGCCTCCCCGCGGGCATCCTGAACCCACCACCTTCTGGAGGAAAGATAAAGCTCGTCTGGACCTCAAAGATGAAAGGATCACGGTGTGTTACTCCCTCTATACCTTCTACATGTATACTCTTATGCTCCATTTTCAAATGTACCTGGAACTGTGTTGCAGTGGAAGCACGTCGTATCGAACCGATGTTTTAATATATAACATGTTCTTTTTGTCAGGTCCGGGGAGGAAAGCTGACCATCTCAAACACCAAGAAGTCTGACGTGGGGATATATGTGTGCGTGGCGGCTAACATGGTCGGAGAGAGAGAAAGCGAAAAGGCTCAGCTGTCAGTGTTTGGTAAGAAGTTTGGCATACACTGTTTCACCTGGTTCGAAACAATTATTAAAGGTGGAGTCAGCGATTCTGGAGAAGGGTTTTATACATACCCTTTGTTTACACGCCCGTTTACGGAGCCTAGGCTGTGCATTAACACCAGTTTCGATTCAGCTCACACACAGTACGGACTGGTATCGGATAGTGTTGTCCGAAAATGCTGACTGCACCTTTAAGCATTACTTTTTTTCTTCAGGTATTTGCACTTGCACATAGAGGCTGCGTTCCAAATTGCATACTCTTTTCTTTTTTCTATTCTACATACTACATCTGACAATAAAAATAATCTAATGCAGCGGCAGTTGGCATACAATCGGGACATTATTTTTAAGCATACTAAATCTGACCACAAGTCAGACATTCCAAATCTTTTTTTCTACCATGCTAAATAGCAGAAAGTATTTGGAATTGGAACGCAGGGAGAATGTTAACCTATCAGTCAAACCTATATTTGAACACTTATTTTATGTCTTCTGCCCACATCTAGAGAGACCAGTGTTTGTTCAGCGGCCCGTGAACCAGGTGGTCTTAGTTGATGAGAGTGTAGAGTTCAGGTGTCAGGTCCACGGTGACCCAGCGCCCACACTGCGCTGGAAAAAGGAGGATGTGGATATTCCCCGCGGCAGGTGAGCGAGATATGTGTGTGTGTGTGTGTGTGTGGTGCATATGTCTGTGTCTGCATGTGTTTCTGCGTGCGTATATTTATGCAATAAAAGTCATAATAGATAACTGTTGAAGCCCAGCTAATGAGTCCCACTAGAAGAAAAAAAAAAGATTCCACATTTTGCTCAAGGAAGGTTTTCATCAGTGTGGTGAAAAATAATTCATGAGCTGAATCTCATTATTTGCTGTTTTAAGTACTGAGCTGAAAGTCTATCTATTGATTACTTTTGACAATTTATTTTCTGTGTGTGTGTGTGTGTGTGTGTTAGCTTGTGATGCTGTTGCATTGGATAGCATCATACTGTAAGATGTCCCTGCGGTTTGGTTCACCCACAGCATGAGCACACATTAATTGCAATCCAATCCCCAATAGAACACTTACTTTTTTAAGACGTTATTGGCCTTTCATGTGGGTCTTAATAGTTACTGCTCAGCGCTTTATGCTTTTAATTACACCATGTCTCATTATGCAATCTAGCCATCCATCAAAACCTTTTAATTTCTTCGCTGGGTTTTTTAGTAGTCTTTATGTAAGGCATTGCAGAAATCTGAAACAGTGCCTTTCCATATTTTTTCATAATCTACGGTTAAGTCATGGCTCTGAACTGTGTTCCTGCTTTTTGACTGATGTACATTTGGCAGCTAAAACTAATTATAGATTATGTTCTCGGATATGCATTCAATTACTATTTGAATTGCTATCAAGTAAATCAGGCGTAGTAAGTAAATCAAATACAGCAGTTTCAGCTAAATGTGGGCTTCTATTAAAAATGTCTCCCCCTTTACATAGAGCGACATTTACGTGTGATACAAGTACATTTTTTATTTATTTATTTTTTATACAAGTTAATAGCATGGCAAGATAGATTGATAACTTTGTTAACCAATGGGCAACATTAGATCCGAACGCAGGCACTGATTGGCTCAATCATTTTGTGACTGGCCCCTTCCCAGGGATATTGGAGAAAGTCCTGACTGATCTGCGGGAGCAAAAACAAAGTGAATCTTGTGAGATCAGTCTGGTCTCGCTAACCAGGCTAACACATTTAACCAACAGCTTCTATATGAAAACAGAAATGTTCCCTAGTTGGTGTGTCATGCTGTTAGAATAAGATGTGGGCTGGATTATAATATAACTGCCTGTCTCTCTGTCTGGCGGTCCGTCTGCCTTTATACCTGCCTGTTGTCCCTCCCCTCTATACCTCAGCACCCCTTGACTCTCCAAACATGTCCTACTTTTCAAACCTGTGCCTCGCCTCACTTCCTCCATCCTTGCACTTCTTTCATTCTTCTCTGAAACCCCTCGGCCTCCTGGGAAGTCTGCTATCTGGGTCAGAGATATGCTGTGAATGGAGTGGAGTCCTCCTCAGCAGAGCACACTCACTCTGGACAGAGCCCCCCCCCCCCACACACACCTCCCACCCCCATCAATATTCTGCCCACACCCCTTTTGCAACATCTATTTCAGATGTGACTTTTTCTCACCCCCTCATGCCATTTCTCTGCCTGACTTGTCTTCCTATCTCCGCATCAGTATGGCTGGCTTGACAATTTCACAGGATCTCTCATGCCAAAGGGGACCCTAGAGAGGAAGAGGGCCTGACTTCTTGCTCCCTCTAGCATACACATTCTTTCTGTAGACCCTATGAGGAGCTTATCCAAACTCTGGTAGCTGAGATGTTTCTCTCAACTGTGCCAGTGCCGCCTTGCAGTTTGCGGCTCTTGGTGGATACACACTGATGCATGGAACATTTCTATGAATTAGTCATCTCTTACCGCTCGGCTCATTCATCAAATCCGGTTTGTCAGACCGTGCCACTCCCTTACTCCCAGACTGTTTGTCTATCTCTCTCCCCGAGTCTCTGTCTCCCTCTATTTTGCTTGCTCTCTCTCCCACAAACACACACATGCACGCACGAACACGCATTGTATAGCATATTGCACAGTCCACACACCACAGTGGGTGGCTCATCTTTATAAATATTGAAATAGTGGAAAAGCCAGGGGTTCCAGCTGAAAGCACCTTTCATTTTGCCATGCCTTCATCTCAGCATAATTGCTCCCCCTCCTTTTCTTCTGCCTCTGTAGCTGAGTGTGTGTGTGTGCAGCGGGGAGTCTTAATTGCCTTAGAAAGTCTGTCTTTATTCTACAAAAAAAAATTGACACAACCTTTTATGAAAGCTCTCATCCGAAGCATCAAAACAAGTTTAAGAAAAAAAACCTTTAATTCAATTCCAGCGTTACTTCATTGAAATCATCATTTTGATTATTGTTATTGATGCGGTGTTATGAACTCAAGCTGACTGGATGTCACGTGACTCCTATCTGTCTCCAGGTACGATATCCGATATGAAAAAGAGGACTTTGTGCTGAGGATAAAGAAAGCGTCAGTCAGTGACCAGGGAACTTTCGCCTGCCTAGCGGAGAACCGTGTGGGTAAACTGGAGTCCACGGCCTACCTGACCATCAGAGGTGGGTAACTCGCAGCAAAACTCATAACCCATTTTTTTTCTGTTTGTATCTCCCAAAGCAGGCCACAGGACAATCAGTCCTTTATTACCCACTTTACGAGCGTTATTGCCCCCCTGCTGAAAGGCCCTCAGCTTTTCTTTCATATAGCGGGGCCCGTGTAGTTGATTGTTTCAGATCTCCAGCTAGGCTCCAGATATGAACAAACCCAACCAGCCTTAAGTGAAGTGTTATGATTTCTCCTGGGGGGCCCATTCTCTATCCACTCACCCACTCAGTGCAGTGTTTACACCATATCAATGGGAGGAGATCCATTTAATAGTAAATGGTTGATATTGTGAAAATACAAAAAACAATATTGCTATATGGCAAGGCATATCCCCTCTGCTCTGTGAAAACATTGTTCACATAAATTAGATAAAGATGAGATAAGTAATAGTTGACTCGGAACCAACACACTTATTTTACCCTGGGATGAATACTTCATACATCCTCATACATACTGTACATCACAGTTCCTTCCGTTCATTCCTTCTTTATTCTATTCTATGAATTGGAATGCTACAGTATTCTTGTCCCCATTACTCATGCATGGATTGTCTCATACCATGAAAATATTTCCAGACGCAATCTTAAGATTGGTGTTGGAGCCAAAAACGAGGCAAATTTTGAGCCATAAATACCTCATGTCAAGCCACATGTTTGCTTGTGATTGTGTAAAATATTATAAGACATTCATAGTGAGTCAAAACAGATCATATTTTTCCATACAGAGAAGATTACTGATTACTGAAGATTATGTTCATTATACATTTTTGTTTATTTTTTACCGATTGAAGTCAGTTATTGAGTTGATAGGTTCAACAAAAGGTATTCATGAGAGTCAGCCAGATGTCGATGATTTTAATTTCGTAAATACAGTAATTTGCCGTTTAATCAATATAATCTATTCTAACCCTGCCCTTGTAAAAGGTCAGTTTTATATGCATCATATAGGTGGAGTCAGTGATTCTGGAGAACGCATGTTGTCAAAATCACTTTTTGTCAAAATCAGTGAAATATCTCCTCACAATCCGCTACCAGTCCATACTGAAATACCTGTTTACAGAGCCTAGGCTTTGTGATAACCAAGGACATTTATTCAGTGGACACACGTGCATACTGACAGGTAGCGGATTGTGAGGAGATATTAACTGATTTTGACAACAAGCGTTGTCCAGAATCGCTGATTCCACCTTTAATATACAAGCAGATCTGTTAACTGTATGAATGTGTTATTCCCGTGACATAAGCTAAACAATTTGCTCGGGTGGTGGCTTTTGGCATTTGTTACCATTCCCCCTTTTGTTGCCAAGGTACTATTTCCTTGAGGCCCATCATTCCATCACCTGCTTTAGGTGACTGAGCTCCTCCCTACTCCCCCGCCCTGAGCTTCATGGATGGAAACCAAACCCCATCTCATTCATTTCTGATTTTCATTCTTTTTTCTTTTGTATGTCCCTTCTGTCCTACTTCTCTGCTCTCCTTCTCTCTCTGTGTTGTGTGCGCATCTCACCCGCACCATTGTTGTGTCACCAGCTCGCCCCGTTGGTAAGTAAGAGCTGATCCCATTGTGCATGCGCTGCTTTTTTTCAGTTTTTTTTGGATCACTCACAAGTATGCATGTACAGCTTGTGGCATTCCACAAACACATTCATCACAATAATATATTGGAAATGCATATCTACATTGTTTCTATCAACCCCTGACCTCCCGTAGAAGTTAATTTGATTTGATCCGTGGATTTTCACTTTTTTTCAACATGGGGGTCCACTTACAGTATTGTTGATTTGATTGAGTTTAAAAACTTGAGTAGACAATACGCTAAAGGCACCTTGTTGAAGGTGGAGTACGCGATTCTAGAGGATGCTTGTTGTCAATATCACTTTTTGTTAAAATCTGTGAACATCTCCTCACAATCCACTACTTGTCCGTACTACTGTGTGTGCACAAGTAGCCGATTGTGAGGAGATATTCACTGATTTTGACCCAAAAAAGTATACACAACAAGCATTCTCCAGAATCACTGACTCCACCTTTATTTAGCCGATGTCATTCATTCAGATGTTGTGGCAGCTGGATAAATGGCTTGTGTGATTTTGTAGATACAGTTTGTGAACCAATACCAAACACCTAGTGCATGGACCTTTTAGATGGCAGCTGAACCTTCAGTCTAATCATTTTCCTTTTTTAGAATAGTTCTCCTGTAACATGTAATTGGAAGTGTGTGCAAATTTTTCTGCCATTGTGTTATGGTTTATTTCACCTTCAACCTTTAGAGGCGCCCCAGTTTGTGGTGCGACCCCGTGACCAGATTGTGGCGCAGGGCCGAACGGCTACTTTCCCCTGCGAGACCAGGGGGAAACCTCAGCCCACTGTCTTCTGGCAACGAGAGGGCAGCCAGGTGAGGGGACTGATTTATTTGACTAAATGTACTAATTTCTGTGTAAAGTTTATCAAACTTAAATGACAATATCTTTATCCGTGCATTATGATTGGGAAGCAATGATTCTTCTTTCAGGCTCACCTTGCCTTTCAGAAATGCATTCTGACATAGCATCCGGGGTTACTTATCTGAAATATATATCCTAAAATAAAAAATGGCCAAGGATCTGACTAAAAGGATTATAGCCGAGTGTGGTTCTGCTCCACATGCAGATAATGAAGTGGTCATTTATCATCAATCTACACCAGTCTGACTGGCCAATTTCACTGCGCTAGAAACAATGTCATGTGCTGCATTAAGAGTCATTAGACCCTAATGAAAGCAGGCTAATGTCCTTTCCTGCCCATCAGCTTGTCTGCTTGGGGTGCAGAAAAAGCGGACTACGCTGATGCCTCAATTTCAGCACCATGACTGCAGGTTATTACAGCAGCTGGGTTATTATCACTCTGGGGGTAAACTGCCATTCAGAACCGTGTGGTAAAGGAGACACTGACCCACTTTCCCTAACTGAATTGTACATAATGGAATATGTAAGCACGTTGGAGGCATAGTGTATCTTGAGTACAACAGTGTTTTCATTAAAGTCATTGGGACAAAGATTTGAAATGTCAGTCTTTCCCCGTTGAGAAAATGTTCAGACAATCAACACTCATTTAAGATGGTTTAACTAAATATCAGTGACAGAAACATCATTGTCTGCTTCAAATAAAAATATGTTAATGTGCCTGACTATTATGTGACCATGAGCTAACATGTATCTTCAGAAAAGAAGAAGAAAAGAAAATCCATAAATTGATCCATGCGGGACAACCTGGATGAGTCTAATAAACCTTGTCGGAAAGATCTGATTTTTTTAACTATTATAGAGTCAATCAATTTGACATTGTTTTCTGAATTCTACCAAGAGAGCTACTGTCGATGTGTAGGATATGGGAAATAACAGTTCCTGTGATCTATTTATAGAGAAAAAAGAGGCAGGAGAAGATGGCTTGGAATGTATTAAAAATATATGAATGTCAATTAGAAAGTAAAGGTAAAAAAATAGTCTTCTTCAAAGGTGGATCCATTAAAATGGATTGTGTACCTTTGGGTGAACTAGAAAGGTTTTTCATCCCACTTTGTCCATTTTACGACCCACTTTCCCTCCCTGTAGGATCTTCTGTTCCCCAGCCAGCCGACACAGGGAGATAGCCGGGTTTCTGTGTCCGTGAATGGAGAGCTGACCATTTCATCTGTGCAGCGCTCTGATGCGGGCTATTATATCTGCCAAGCCCTCACTGTAGCAGGCAGTATCATGGCCAAGGCCCAGCTTGAAGTAGCAGACGGTAAGGCTCGATACACACACAATCACACACAAATACACACACACACACACACACACACACACACACACACACACACACACACACACATCCTTGTATTTATATCTTTGTGAGGACACTTATTGACATAATGCATTCCCTAGCCCCTTACCCTAACCTCAACCGTCACAACTAAACGCCTACACATAACCCTTCCACTAACCCCAAATTCATTCTAACATGAACCTTGAAACCAAGTCTTATCCCCAAAACAGGCCTTTGAAAAAGTGAGGACCAGGCTTAATTTCCTAATTTTACAAAAATGTCCTCACTGCGATGGTCAAAAGCTGATATTGGTCCTCAAAAAGATGCCTGTACAAGAACACACACACACACACACATGGATATGGTTTATCTTAATAGTAGACAAATACAAATACCTACTTTTTATTTCTTGTTGTGTGATTTAACAGCACCAACATGTGCTGATAACAATTATGTTTAATTATGTTGTACTTTCATTCTATTGTTACCCTGTTAGGTACATTATGCATCAGGGAGTTGCGTGCACAGTTAGTAGTAGCAGCCAAAACACATGGCTTGTTTGCATGGCTCAATACCCAGGTAATTTGAACAACTTAAAGCTATTACCTTTTTTCCTCCCACGATATAATCAAGAGGAATTTCTACAAATAACTTTTAGATGAAAGTAACAGCACTGCTTTTCTGATTTAAATAACGTGTAAAACATTGACAAGGTGAACTTATAATGACAACAGTTTTGTAATTACGGTGTACATATACTCATAGTATGATTTATTTTCAGGAGTATCTGCAGACTTTCAAGTATCTGGATGTCTTGACAGCCAACCTTTTCTTGATGTTCTTCTCGTATATTATTTTAAAATCAGACACATTCTACTTAAATACTCCATCTGGCGAAGCATACTAAATCCATGCATTATAATTTTGGAGCCTTGTCAATTAGTTTTCTGCATTCCATGTTGATGGCATTTCTCATTGGGATCCATACTTGGCTTTGAAATTTTTTACAAAAACACACATACACCTGCAGCATTGTGCAAATGTAATGAAAGATTGACTAACAGTATATGGGATGCTATTTGCACGCCCACACTCACATGGGCGAAGAAGATGCATCTTTGTGTTCTGAAAGCCAGTCACCCACAATCCTCCCCTTCATTATCACCTCACTTGAATGGTCCGAAAAAAGGCTGAAACTGTGTAAAATAAAACCTGTCTCCTTGATGGAGAGACACTTTACACTTTCTTTTTTTGACAGAGCTTTAATGTCAGCATTAAGTGCAGGGCCGCTGCCAGCCGGGAGCTGTTTATGTCCTTCTCCCATTTGTTTCTTGGCTTTTTCCTCCCACACATTATTAAATTAACATCTGTTGGAAGTGTTTTTTTGGAGAGGAAATGACTCCTGTCCTGTCACCCAGAGTAGATGGATCAATATCACAATGTTCGCCGTAGAGCTCGGGCGATGCGAAAATTGCACTTGATTGATGGTTGTAAACAAAGGCTTCCTATATAACAAAGTGGTATAAGTAGTATTAGAAGCTTCCGCAGTGCTGTTATACTTAAGATTAGGGGCGTCCAAAAGAAACTTCCTATGGGTTCAAATATAGACTTGTGTTCTACCCTGGGCGTTGCCTTGGATGTTCAATTATCCATTTACTTGACTTGAGAGCGTGACGGTAAAGCAACATAAAGGCGGAGCTATAGTGCTTCTAGTGAGCTTTAAAGCTCACCTTATATGCCAAAGTTTTACATTGTTGTTCCACATTAATATGGGTCCGGTGTTTCTAGAGACTCCTGAAGTATGAGGAAAAACAACCCTCTCTCTTTTTCTCCACCTCCAACCTTATGAAAACCTGTTCTCAAAAACCCCAGTCAGATTTTCTCCCTGTTATGACGTCCCGACCAGAAAATGTCACCCCCTTCCTTACCAACCTAACTTATGAGCTGGTGGGCAGTGCCTGTGCCCCTTACGATGGTCTGGCCAATCAGAGCAGACTGGGCTTTTTGGAAGGCGGGTCTTAGAGACAAGCTCTAAAACGGAGCGTTTCAGACAGAGGTTGAAAAGATATTTAGCATTGACACTGTGACACATATATAGAGTGTTTGCACACTTCACCATGACAACAGTTTCTGCAAGATATATATTATAATTCTGAACCTAGAAATAAGCATAATATGTTACCTTTAATGCACACATCAACCCCTGCATAGACAATCTTGTAAACTGAGAAAGAGTAAGAATTTAAACAGAAGTGTGAGGATTCAAACAGAGGCCTTTTGTTTGGCCATTGTACGCTGAAAACTGCTAAAAGCCAACTAGACATCGATAGATTTGCTGGAGAAGTGGTTTGACAATTTTCTTCGGCGGTGAAACTGGGTCACCTTTTGTATCCATTGTAAATGCCCCGAATCCAAGCTGACCACAGGCGCTGCCATCCAGGCACACGCAAGCTACACTTTTTTTTATTTTTAAATCCATTTTTCAAGCCTACAGGGGGTAGAGTGTTTAATACTAGATTGATTTTAGCGTAGTGTGGTATCACTTCAATCTGACACAGTGGATGCTTGGAGGCTGAAGTGGCCGCTGGCGTGACGTTTGATCAATGAGTACAAACCAGGACATCGAAAGTTAGCTTTTCAACTCTAGTGTCGGAGCAATAGTGTAGCAGTATTAGTGGTATCAGTCGAAAATCAATGCTCGGATTAGATACACTCATCCAGCCAATGTTTTGATGATCAACATTCACTCAGTAACAGGGATACAACAAGTAATTAAGTCAACCCTATATCTGCAAATGTGCTGTAAAAACAATTGTGTTTATTTTACCGCCCGATTGGTCTCTGGTATATAACTAATTTCGAAAAACACATGCACAATTTTATTATTGCCTTTGTCACTAAAGTAGTGGACTGTGAGATTGCATTTCAAACAGGGCCACAACTAAATTAGGGACTGTAATATTGCAATATACAATATGTTGTTGTTTGCGTTCAAATCACCGTGGGTATTGATACCTTGCTGTGCAGTAGATGATATGTTTTCCTGAGAAATCAATGTTAGATTTTCTTCTGCTAGTATGAAGACTACTCTATGAAGTCAACTACAGTTCCCTATGTAAAACTGATTCGTAAAGCAATTTCTTCACAACACTTTAACATATCAATTACATTTGTATCAACACATATAGCTGATGGTTTATAATGCTACATCAATGCAAACCTCTAAATAAACTGGCATACCACAAGTTGCTCTACTCTGCTCACTGTCCCTTCACCTACTATACCTAATTTCTGTCTTCCTATTCTGCTTGAATTGCCGTGTTCCTCATTGTGTTGAAGGAGGTGTGATGGGAGCTAAGGCAGAAGAAACGTGCTGTAAACACTTGTGCGAAAACGGAGGCAGACGTGATAACAGTGGAGAGCAGCAGTGAGGAAATTGGAACAGGAGATGGTAGTTACAACAAGGCCTAGAAAGCTTCGACACTCCAGAAATTACTGTTGCAGAGTGCAGGGGGCCATTCACTGGATGGAACAACATGCTTTAAAAAGCCTTAAAAGAGATGAATTGTTGTTCTGCTCGGCATGCTAATTTAGAGTTTAGTTTAGTTTAGTTTTGTGTGTGTGTGTGTGTGTGTGTGTGTGTGTGTGTGTGTGTGTGTGTGTGCGCGTGTGTGTGTGTGTGTGCGTGTGTGTGTGTGTGTGTGTGTGTGTGTGTCTGTGTCTGTGTGTGTGTGTGTGTGTGTGTGTGTGGTGGGGGCAAAGATGCCTAAAGGAGGAGGAGGTGCTACCATGAGCAGGAAGAGAGAGGACAGGCATGAAAGTGTTGAGAGGTGTTATAAAGAAGGTATGGTAATTAGCACCAGGGGTGAAGCCTCGTTAATCCTCACCTAGTAATTAAAGCTCAAAGGTGTGATGCAGTGCCACGAGCACACTGTCCTATAGTGTGGAAAAAGGCTCACAAAACAGTCACTTTTCCCCACAACAAATCCGACAGATTGAACCCTACCATCTTGTGCCTGCAACCACTTATGCAATTACCGCAATCACAAATTAACACCTTGTGATAAGGTCATGTCACCCCTGTTTTTCTCTTCTCGGGCAAATCAGGAAAAAATCTAACCCGCTATAAAAAGAGAGTCATTTGGTTACATGCCACGATCATGACATCATAATTACAGTGCTCGGGAAAGGCATTCAAATATTGGTTCCCTGTTTTTCCCTGATTATTATCCTTAGCCCTGAAGGACCGCCCACCACCCATCATCCGGCAGGGCCCGTCCAACCAGACGCAGGCGTTGGGAGGTGTGTCTCTGCTAGGTTGTCTGGCATCGGGCGACCCAGAGCCGACAGTCACCTGGCAGAAGAATGGGGCCAGTTTGCTTGGAAAAGACCCACGGTTTTCACTGCTGGAGCATGGAAGCCTTCAGATCCAGAGTACTAAGGTGGGTAACGTGAAGTGCATTGCAGAGAGATGAATATACATAGGAGTTAGCACGTAGCATTCCACATGTGGCACAAACAATATGAAGTTGTAATCAATGATGACAAAGTATCTGTTAAGCTATCCTCGGTTAAACTGTATGACAGCTATCATCCTGATTTGATAAGGTATAATGGCCAAGATTCCCTTCCCTTATTTTTGCTTTACCTGAATTGGAACAGTGCAGGCAACTGCGGCAATCAACTTTCACTTTCACGCATTGCTTTTATCAGGGGATCCTCAGGAATAATTAGCAAAATCAAAGGATTGTTAATTAATCTTTGAGAGAATGTTTTGCCCTCAAACTGTTCTACTCAGCGTCATGTCAGTTGAATCTCCGGTAGATGTGTGCATACAAATAACCACACTGTTCAAACATTCCACAATTTCTGCTTACATTCTATGAAAACAGTGCAATACAATGTTTCTCCTTCAATGAGAAGCTCACGTCCACTCAGTACTAATTCTACAGCAATGACTTGTTTTGCTAACCTGTCAATAAGAACGGTTGTGGAGAGAAAAAAAATACATTTTCCTACACAAAAAAACAGACATACTAGACATAGACATGCACTTATTCTTCTATTTCATGCGAACGACCATGAAAGAGAAATTCTCTCATCTGCCGGCTGATGTCAGCTGAATGTAATTCAACTGGACAAGTGCAGTCAGGTTGCTTTTAAAAGATGAATAGGCACTATTGATTTTTTATAAGTTGTTAAATGCTGCTATTTAGCCTGAATCTCTAAGGCTGCAGTAAGACCCAAGGACTCAAGGACATGGACTTGCAATATACAGTGTCCTGCCGGAGTGCTCTCCGTGTGTCACTCTCGCTCTCCTGAGGGAGATAGCCATGGTTGTCAGTCGCTCCTAAGGCGTTTGCCAATATGAAATAGATTGTCGTATCACTTATATCCCTGTGTCAGCACATACGATGATAATGTTGATGGTTCTGGGAATGGAGGGGATGGTGACTATTATTGGAAGAAATCAATTAAGAAAATTAATGTGAGCTCTTACTGGGCCCAGTTTTTTTTCATTGGCCCGTGTTAAAAGTTTCCTCTCATCCACTCAACGGCTTTTCTGGAGCCAAATGCAGGCCAGTGGAGGTTAATGCATTTCTACTGTACTTCGAGCTGTGAACCGTCCTCCTGAAGCCCAGAGTGAGATAAGAGTGTGTAGAAACCATCAGGGATCGTTTGTTACAATGGCTTTTTTGGATATGGTCGAATACACCCACAGATCACTTTCCAAAGCCGTGATTTTTTGTGATTTGGGTGAGCGGAGAAAATCTTTACAGGTCAGCTACAGACAGCTTCAACTAACTCTTTGGTATTTTAGTGTTGAAATTTGTTACAAGCATAGACGGTATGGTTAGGACTCAAAGGTGGAGTCAGCCATTTTGGAGAATGCTTGTTGTCGAAACCACTTTTTGTCAAAATCAGTAAATATCTCTTCACAATACGCAACCTGTGTGCGTTGAAATAAGATCCAGTGTTATTACTCAGCCTAGGCTCTGTAAACAGGCATCTTGCTAGCTATGGTGGGGAACCGTTGCTTACATAGTGCATACACAGTCCAGATAGGTAGGATATTCACTGATTTTGACATACATTTGATTTTGACAACAAGCAATCTCCAGATACACACCTTTGACTGAAGCTTGTTTTCACCTTAACACTATAATCTGTCTTCCTCAGCTGTCTGACTCGGGGTTGTACACCTGCGTCGCTAGCAGCTCCAGTGGAGAAACATCATGGAGTGCCTACTTGGACGTCAGAGGTCTGCTTCAGTGGACATATGAAAAATTCAACACAATTCTATGCATGTTTAGCATAAGATTAGTTTAATGGGCTTTTCATTCCTTTTCATTCTGTCTCTCTTTTATTTCCTCCTCCTTTTTTTTGTCAGACTCCACCGACCTGGTGGACTTCATGTCTCACAATGCGACGGCTCTCCCAGGGCCGCCCTCTAAGCCAGAGGTCACCGACGTTACCAAGAGCAGTATCTCGTTGTCATGGGAACCGGGGCCGGAGGCGGGCTCCCCAGTGTCCTCCTATGTCATCGAGGCCTTCGGGTATGTCTGTGACCTGTGGCCTCCAGCTACATTTAGTGACCCCCCCCCCCCCCAATAGTAACAGATGTGGGGTGTTTTTTTTTCTAGGGTATTCAATCAAGCCGGGGCAAAGTCAAGTCAAATATTCCGGATGGCTTTTTTGACTTTTACAAAGATTTTTTTTTACAATTCATTTCACTTCAAGAGTGCAACATGTTCCGGTATTTACATTTGAATTGCTAATTGTTTGGCACATGAAAGTGCACTTCAAGCGGAAAATGATTGGCACAGGAAAAAATCAATTTTTTTTCTTTTCTTTCAAAACAGTCGACTGAAAGAATAGCACTTCAGAGGCGTAGCTTGTCTCGTGATTGTTACACTTATTGCTCTTTTTGATGATGGCAGGACAGTTTTTCCAAAAGATTACACAAGTGACTATGGCATGTTATTTGCTGTGTTTGCTCCAGCTATGCTTTGCTCTGAGCTATAGATCTCCTCTAAAGTGATGAAAAGATTCTCCATAAATCATTTGGGATTTAAAGGTGGAGTCAGTGATTCTGGGGAACACCATGTTTAGAAAATCACTTTTTGTCAAAATCAGTGACTATCTCCTCGCCATCCGCTACCTCACCGCCTGTGTTTGCGCTGAAAAGAAATCCGGTGTTAATACAACATCTGTGTAAACTAAACTGGTATGTAAACAAAGCATATGTAGACAAGGGGGGACAAATATAGCTAGCAACATGCCAGTTTACATAGCCTAGGCTGTGTTTGAAAACTGGGTTCTTTTTTCAGCACTCACAGTATGTACACAGCGGATCGTGAGGAGATATTCACTGATTTTGACCCCACATTTTGACAGCAACAAGCATGCTTCAAAATTGCTGACTGCACCTTTAAATGACGTTCTTTCTACAGTCAGTCGGTGAGTAACAGCTGGCAGACGGCAGCAGACCATGTGAAGACCCCCGAGTTCACGGTGAAGGACCTACGACCCAACACTGTCTACCTGTTCATCATCAGGGCAGTCAATGATCAGGGGCTCGGTGACCCCAGCCCCATGTCTGAGCCTGTCCGCACTCAAGGTACAGAAATATAACAATGGATTTGAATGGATTCTCAGTTATCAATGCTTTTCCACTATTACAAGCCTGAATGTCTTTTTCTTTCCCCCAGACATTAGTCCCACTGCACAGGGAGTGGACCACCGTCGAGTGCAGAAGGAGTTGGGGGATGTGGTGGTCAGCATGCACAACCCTGTGGTCCTTAGCTCCACCTCCGTGCAGGTCACATGGACTGTGAGTATTTGTAACTTTTGAAAATGTAATGCCGATGTATAGTAGGTTTGCCTTTTTCTGCATTCAGAGCAGCAAAACAAATCTTGCCTAAGCCTGTTTGAGAACTTTATATTTGGGCATGTCGCTATGTTTTTGGATTAGATGGCAAACACACACACAGACAGCTACACATTCACAGCCAGAACAGCAGGTGCTCCGTCTATTTAGAACGGTTTCAGGTGATGCAGGAATCAAGAGTAAAGTTTCAATTTAGGAAAAATACATCACCATTAGCTGCTACATGTGTCACTTCTGGAAGGCAGTTTGCAGCCATGCCTTTTATCTGGGAAATGTTATTTCTGTCTGTGAGCAAGGTGTCCCTATTGCCTGCCTCTGTAGGTTAATGACACACCTAGGATGGGCTTACACTATACTCTGCTATTTCATGCTTGTCAGTGCGACAACCATGTACTGTAATTCGGCTTGAAAAGTGACACAGTGACAGGATAAACCCTGAGTCTGTGGCCAATCTGAGTGGATCCCCGTACGCTATTAGACCAGGCACCATTTGTGTGGAAAGAAGCACCATTCGTTATCCAATGTCATGTCAAAAGTTTCTATATTAAAGTTGTGGGAACACTTGGATTTTGTCTAGGAATGTCCTTTGGGAACATTCTCACAAAAATGGACATTTTCCATTTTGGATTTCATATTGCAGTCAACTTTAATTGGACTATCTGTTACTCTGCTCAATTTCAGATGACAAAACATAGGTGCTTGACATGGTGTCATTTGTATAGCGGCCTAGTTGTCACCATAAG